>NW_026578197.1:190000-198240 GCF_029603195.1 Condylostylus longicornis
GTTATTGTTATTGTTATTGTTATTGTTATTGTTATTGTTATTGTTATTGTTATTGTTATTGTTATTGTTATTGTTATTGTTATTGTTATTGTTATTGTTATTGTTATTGTTATTGTTATTGTTATTGTTATTGTTATTGTTATTGTTATTGTTATTGTTATTGTTATTGTTATTGTTATTGTTATTGTTATTGTTATTGTTATTGTTATTGTTATTGTTATTGTTATTGTTATTGTTATTGTTATTGTTATTGTTATTGTTATTGTTATTGTTATTGTTATTGTTATTGTTATTGTTATTGTTATTGTTATTGTTATTGTTATTGTTATTGTTATTGTTATTGTTATTGTTATTGTTATTGTTATTGTTATTGTTATTGTTATTGTTATTGTTATTGTTATTGTTATTGTTATTGTTATTGTTATTGTTATTGTTATTGTTATTGTTATTGTTATTGTTATTGTTATTGTTATTGTTATTGTTATTGTTATTGTTATTGTTATTGTTATTGTTATTGTTATTGTTATTGTTATTGTTATTGTTATTGTTATTGTTATTGTTATTGTTATTGTTATTGTTATTGTTATTGTTATTGTTATTGTTATTGTTATTGTTATTGTTATTGTTATTGTTATTGTTATTGTTATTGTTATTGTTATTGTTATTGTTATTGTTATTGTTATTGTTATTGTTATTGTTATTGTTATTGTTATTGTTATTGTTATTGTTATTGTTATTGTTATTGTTATTGTTATTGTTATTGTTATTGTTATTGTTATTGTTATTGTTATTGTTATTGTTATTGTTATTGTTATTGTTATTGTTATTGTTATTGTTATTGTTATTGTTATTGTTATTGTTATTGTTATTGTTATTGTTATTGTTATTGTTATTGTTATTGTTATTGTTATTGTTATTGTTATTGTTATTGTTATTGTTATTGTTATTGTTATTGTTATTGTTATTGTTATTGTTATTGTTATTGTTATTGTTATTGTTATTGTTATTGTTATTGTTATTGTTATTGTTATTGTTATTGTTATTGTTATTGTTATTGTTATTGTTATTGTTATTGTTATTGTTATTGTTATTGTTATTGTTATTGTTATTGTTATTGTTATTGTTATTGTTATTGTTATTGTTATTGTTATTGTTATTGTTATTGTTATTGTTATTGTTATTGTTATTGTTATTGTTATTGTTATTGTTATTGTTATTGTTATTGTTATTGTTATTGTTATTGTTATTGTTATTGTTATTGTTATTGTTATTGTTATTGTTATTGTTATTGTTATTGTTATTGTTATTGTTATTGTTATTGTTATTGTTATTGTTATTGTTATTGTTATTGTTATTGTTATTGTTATTGTTATTGTTATTGTTATTGTTATTGTTATTGTTATTGTTATTGTTATTGTTATTGTTATTGTTATTGTTATTGTTATTGTTATTGTTATTGTTATTGTTATTGTTATTGTTATTGTTATTGTTATTGTTATTGTTATTGTTATTGTTATTGTTATTGTTATTGTTATTGTTATTGTTATTGTTATTGTTATTGTTATTGTTATTGTTATTGTTATTGTTATTGTTATTGTTATTGTTATTGTTATTGTTATTGTTATTGTTATTGTTATTGTTATTGTTATTGTTATTGTTATTGTTATTGTTATTGTTATTGTTATTGTTATTGTTATTGTTATTGTTATTGTTATTGTTATTGTTATTGTTATTGTTATTGTTATTGTTATTGTTATTGTTATTGTTATTGTTATTGTTATTGTTATTGTTATTGTTATTGTTATTGTTATTGTTATTGTTATTGTTATTGTTATTGTTATTGTTATTGTTATTGTTATTGTTATTGTTATTGTTATTGTTATTGTTATTGTTATTGTTATTGTTATTGTTATTGTTATTGTTATTGTTATTGTTATTGTTATTGTTATTGTTATTGTTATTGTTATTGTTATTGTTATTGTTATTGTTATTGTTATTGTTATTGTTATTGTTATTGTTATTGTTATTGTTATTGTTATTGTTATTGTTATTGTTATTGTTATTGTTATTGTTATTGTTATTGTTATTGTTATTGTTATTGTTATTGTTATTGTTATTGTTATTGTTATTGTTATTGTTATTGTTATTGTTATTGTTATTGTTATTGTTATTGTTATTGTTATTGTTATTGTTATTGTTATTGTTATTGTTATTGTTATTGTTATTGTTATTGTTATTGTTATTGTTATTGTTATTGTTATTGTTATTGTTATTGTTATTGTTATTGTTATTGTTATTGTTATTGTTATTGTTATTGTTATTGTTATTGTTATTGTTATTGTTATTGTTATTGTTATTGTTATTGTTATTGTTATTGTTATTGTTATTGTTATTGTTATTGTTATTGTTATTGTTATTGTTATTGTTATTGTTATTGTTATTGTTATTGTTATTGTTATTGTTATTGTTATTGTTATTGTTATTGTTATTGTTATTGTTATTGTTATTGTTATTGTTATTGTTATTGTTATTGTTATTGTTATTGTTATTGTTATTGTTATTGTTATTGTTATTGTTATTGTTATTGTTATTGTTATTGTTATTGTTATTGTTATTGTTATTGTTATTGTTATTGTTATTGTTATTGTTATTGTTATTGTTATTGTTATTGTTATTGTTATTGTTATTGTTATTGTTATTGTTATTGTTATTGTTATTGTTATTGTTATTGTTATTGTTATTGTTATTGTTATTGTTATTGTTATTGTTATTGTTATTGTTATTGTTATTGTTATTGTTATTGTTATTGTTATTGTTATTGTTATTGTTATTGTTATTGTTATTGTTATTGTTATTGTTATTGTTATTGTTATTGTTATTGTTATTGTTATTGTTATTGTTATTGTTATTGTTATTGTTATTGTTATTGTTATTGTTATTGTTATTGTTATTGTTATTGTTATTGTTATTGTTATTGTTATTGTTATTGTTATTGTTATTGTTATTGTTATTGTTATTGTTATTGTTATTGTTATTGTTATTGTTATTGTTATTGTTATTGTTATTGTTATTGTTATTGTTATTGTTATTGTTATTGTTATTGTTATTGTTATTGTTATTGTTATTGTTATTGTTATTGTTATTGTTATTGTTATTGTTATTGTTATTGTTATTGTTATTGTTATTGTTATTGTTATTGTTATTGTTATTGTTATTGTTATTGTTATTGTTATTGTTATTGTTATTGTTATTGTTATTGTTATTGTTATTGTTATTGTTATTATTGTTATTGTTATTGTTATTGTTATTGTTATTGTTATTGTTATTGTTATTGTTATTGTTATTGTTATTGTTATTGTTATTGTTATTGTTATTGTTATTGTTATTGTTATTGTTATTGTTATTGTTATTGTTATTGTTATTGTTATTGTTATTGTTATTGTTATTGTTATTGTTATTGTTATTGTTATTGTTATTGTTATTGTTATTGTTATTGTTATTGTTATTGTTATTGTTATTGTTATTGTTATTGTTATTGTTATTGTTATTGTTATTGTTATTGTTATTGTTATTGTTATTGTTATTGTTATTGTTATTGTTATTGTTATTGTTATTGTTATTGTTATTGTTATTGTTATTGTTATTGTTATTGTTATTGTTATTGTTATTGTTATTGTTATTGTTATTGTTATTGTTATTGTTATTGTTATTGTTATTGTTATTGTTATTGTTATTGTTATTGTTATTGTTATTGTTATTGTTATTGTTATTGTTATTGTTATTGTTATTGTTATTGTTATTGTTATTGTTATTGTTATTGTTATTGTTATTGTTATTGTTATTGTTATTGTTATTGTTATTGTTATTGTTATTGTTATTGTTATTGTTATTGTTATTGTTATTGTTATTGTTATTGTTATTGTTATTGTTATTGTTATTGTTATTGTTATTGTTATTGTTATTGTTATTGTTATTGTTATTGTTATTGTTATTGTTATTGTTATTGTTATTGTTATTGTTATTGTTATTGTTATTGTTATTGTTATTGTTATTGTTATTGTTATTGTTATTGTTATTGTTATTGTTATTGTTATTGTTATTGTTATTGTTATTGTTATTGTTATTGTTATTGTTATTGTTATTGTTATTGTTATTGTTATTGTTATTGTTATTGTTATTGTTATTGTTATTGTTATTGTTATTGTTATTGTTATTGTTATTGTTATTGTTATTGTTATTGTTATTGTTATTGTTATTGTTATTGTTATTGTTATTGTTATTGTTATTGTTATTGTTATTGTTATTGTTATTGTTATTGTTATTGTTATTGTTATTGTTATTGTTATTGTTATTGTTATTGTTATTGTTATTGTTATTGTTATTGTTATTGTTATTGTTATTGTTATTGTTATTGTTATTGTTATTGTTATTGTTATTGTTATTGTTATTGTTATTGTTATTGTTATTGTTATTGTTATTGTTATTGTTATTGTTATTGTTATTGTTATTGTTATTGTTATTGTTATTGTTATTGTTATTGTTATTGTTATTGTTATTGTTATTGTTATTTTATTGTTATTGTTATTGTTATTGTTATTGTTATTGTTATTGTTATTGTTATTGTTATTGTTATTGTTATTGTTATTGTTATTGTTATTGTTATTGTTATTGTTATTGTTATTGTTATTGTTATTGTTATTGTTATTGTTATTGTTATTGTTATTGTTATTGTTATTGTTATTGTTATTGTTATTGTTATTGTTATTGTTATTGTTATTGTTATTGTTATTGTTATTGTTATTGTTATTGTTATTGTTATTGTTATTGTTATTGTTATTGTTATTGTTATTGTTATTGTTATTGTTATTGTTATTGTTATTGTTATTGTTATTGTTATTGTTATTGTTATTGTTATTGTTATTGTTATTGTTATTGTTATTGTTATTGTTATTGTTATTGTTATTGTTATTGTTATTGTTATTGTTATTGTTATTGTTATTGTTATTGTTATTGTTATTGTTATTGTTATTGTTATTGTTATTGTTATTGTTATTGTTATTGTTATTGTTATTGTTATTGTTATTGTTATTGTTATTGTTATTGTTATTGTTATTGTTATTGTTATTGTTATTGTTATTGTTATTGTTATTGTTATTGTTATTGTTATTGTTATTGTTATTGTTATTGTTATTGTTATTGTTATTGTTATTGTTATTGTTATTGTTATTGTTATTGTTATTGTTATTGTTATTGTTATTGTTATTGTTATTGTTATTGTTATTGTTATTGTTATTGTTATTGTTATTGTTATTGTTATTGTTATTGTTATTGTTATTGTTATTGTTATTGTTATTGTTATTGTTATTGTTATTGTTATTGTTATTGTTATTGTTATTGTTATTGTTATTGTTATTGTTATTGTTATTGTTATTGTTATTGTTATTGTTATTGTTATTGTTATTGTTATTGTTATTGTTATTGTTATTGTTATTGTTATTGTTATTGTTATTGTTATTGTTATTGTTATTGTTATTGTTATTGTTATTGTTATTGTTATTGTTATTGTTATTGTTATTGTTATTGTTATTGTTATTGTTATTGTTATTGTTATTGTTATTGTTATTGTTATTGTTATTGTTATTGTTATTGTTATTGTTATTGTTATTGTTATTGTTATTGTTATTGTTATTGTTATTGTTATTGTTATTGTTATTGTTATTGTTATTGTTATTGTTATTGTTATTGTTATTGTTATTGTTATTGTTATTGTTATTGTTATTGTTATTGTTATTGTTATTGTTATTGTTATTGTTATTGTTATTGTTATTGTTATTGTTATTGTTATTGTTATTGTTATTGTTATTGTTTTGTTATTGTTATTGTTATTGTTATTGTTATTGTTATTGTTATTGTTATTGTTATTGTTATTGTTATTGTTATTGTTATTGTTATTGTTATTGTTATTGTTATTGTTATTGTTATTGTTATTGTTATTGTTATTGTTATTGTTATTGTTATTGTTATTGTTATTGTTATTGTTATTGTTATTGTTATTGTTATTGTTATTGTTATTGTTATTGTTATTGTTATTGTTATTGTTATTGTTATTGTTATTGTTATTGTTATTGTTATTGTTATTGTTATTGTTATTGTTTTTTATTTTTTTTTATTTTATTTTATTTCAATAATTTCTCAAAAGAGCTTTAAGCTCGAATAGAGTATATAATTCAGAAATTTACAAATGTTATTAGTAAAAATTAGCCTAAAGTGATAATATAATAATATCGTAGGATAAACCATTCAACATTCGAAAAAAGAATATAAAAAAGATAACATAACTACATTATAAGTAGTAAACAAAGATTAAAATTAATGTAATAAAAAATTAACAATTAAATTAAAAACTTAAAAATAAGGATTCAAATTGTAAAAAGTAAAAATTAAAATTTGAAAAACTAAACAGAATTCAAAAAAAATCAAATATTTAAATATTTAGAAAAAAAAAAACAAAAGATTAATTGATTTTAAAGATATTTACAATAAGTGACAATGACATAATTAATATTTTTCTAAGTATTGTTTTTTCAAAGCATTTTTCAATACTCCTATTGAAGATTTTTTTAGTGTTGCTGGCAACCTATTGTAAGATTTGACAGCTGAGTTAATGACTGGCTCAAGTCCATTTAGATTATTCACTGAATGACTGCGCATGTGAGTTGCCGTTCTGGTACTATAATTATGAAAATTGCTGTTGAGGACAAGCTGCGTATTGGATTTTATATTTTTGTTTAGTATTTTTTGAATATGCATTGTTTGAGCTAGCTCTTTGGAGTCCATTAATTTTAGAAGATTGTGTGTTTTATGAATTAAGTTAGTTGACGTTCTATAGTGGTAACCGAAGAGATTTTTGATGGCTTTATTTTGGATTCGCTGAAGAACCTCTAAATTTTTCAAAAATGTGTTACCCCATACTAAGATTCCATAAGTAATAACACTGTGGAAAAGGCTATGGTAAACAGAAATCTTCAGCCTCTCAGGAACCCTGCTAGATATTTTCCTAAAGACACCAGCAATCCTTCCCGTCTTTTTAGCCAAACTTTCGACATGTTGATTCCAAGATAACTCGTCATCAATTATAATACCCAGATATTTGAATGAAACAACTCTGTCGATTTGACTATTATTATAAGTAATATTTAAACCAACATTTTTTTCTTTTATTAGCATGTACTTCGATTTTGTTATGTTTATCGTCAATTTGTGGCGTTTCATCCAATCATAAAGTAGCAGCATGTCGTGGTTGGCTTCGGTTTCGATGAGTTTAGTGTTGTTTTCAGAGTAGATTACGACTAAATCGTCAGCATACATAAACGCCTTACCTTTTAATTGTAACTTCGACAAACTATTGATATAGCAAGTAAACAGTATCGGCCCCAAGGCGCTGCCCTGTATAACTCCGTAGTCAATATCATTTTCGTCACTCTTTAGGCCTTCACATTCTGCATATTGTCTTCGGTAATGAAAGTAGTTCTTGAACCACACAAACTCATTGCCCACAATACCGAGTTCAAATAGTTTTCTTAGCAGGATTTTTCGGTCAACACAGTCGAATGCCTTGGTGATATCGAAGAAAACAAGAGCAACTCTGCTACCAGAAGTTATACCTTTTTGGATGTGAGCTACAACGTCGAATAAGGCTGCGTTTGTACTCGAATTTTTGACAAAGCCATATTGCCATTTAGATAGAAGATCATGCTGTTCAAAGTATGCTGTCAGTTGATTGCTGACATATGTTTCGATGATTTTTCCGATCGCTGAACCAATAGATATTGGTCGAAAGTTGTTTAGATCATCCTTGTCCCCCGTTTTTTTATAAATTGGCACAATTTTGCTAACTTTCATTGCGTTCGGAAAATTACCTTGCTCCAACGACGCGTTGATTAGCTGTGAGATGGGCCCGGCGAGGTTGTCCTTACATAATTTTATTAATGACGGATCTATGTGGTCAGCGCCAGAGCTATGCCCATTAGACAAACCATCGATAAGTTTTACTGTTTCGTTGGTACTAATTCTTGTAAATGAGAATCTACTAACAGTTTCAAGAACGGGCCAGTAGATAACATGAAATTTCTTAGCCAAACTCTCGCCAACTTTGCAATAAAACTCGTTAAAGTCATTCAATTTTGCAATCTTTTTACTTTCTTCACAACTAGACTCATAAAAAAAGTCATTATTTTTTG
>NW_026578198.1:0-10711 GCF_029603195.1 Condylostylus longicornis
TGTTATTGTTATTGTTATTGTTATTGTTATTGTTATTGTTATTGTTATTGTTATTGTTATTGTTATTGTTATTGTTATTGTTATTGTTATTGTTATTGTTATTGTTATTGTTTATTGTTATTGTTATTGTTATTGTTATTGTTATTGTTATTGTTATTGTTATTGTTATTGTTATTGTTATTGTTATTGTTATTGTTATTGTTATTGTTATTGTTATTGTTATTGTTATTGTTATTGTTATTGTTATTGTTATTGTTATTGTTATTGTTATTGTTATTGTTATTGTTATTGTTATTGTTATTGTTATTGTTATTGTTATTGTTATTGTTATTGTTATTGTTATTGTTATTGTTATTGTTATTGTTATTGTTATTGTTATTGTTATTGTTATTGTTATTGTTATTGTTATTGTTATTGTTATTGTTATTGTTATTGTTATTGTTATTGTTATTGTTATTGTTATTGTTATTGTTATTGTTATTGTTATTGTTATTGTTATTGTTATTGTTATTGTTATTGTTATTGTTATTGTTATTGTTATTGTTATTGTTATTGTTATTGTTATTGTTATTGTTATTGTTATTGTTATTGTTATTGTTATTGTTATTGTTATTGTTATTGTTATTGTTATTGTTATTGTTATTGTTATTGTTATTGTTATTGTTATTGTTATTGTTATTGTTATTGTTATTGTTATTGTTATTGTTATTGTTATTGTTATTGTTATTGTTATTGTTATTGTTATTGTTATTGTTATTGTTATTGTTATTGTTATTGTTATTGTTATTGTTATTGTTATTGTTATTGTTATTGTTATTGTTATTGTTATTGTTATTGTTATTGTTATTGTTATTGTTATTGTTATTGTTATTGTTATTGTTATTGTTATTGTTATTGTTATTGTTATTGTTATTGTTATTGTTATTGTTATTGTTATTGTTATTGTTATTGTTATTGTTATTGTTATTGTTATTGTTATTGTTATTGTTATTGTTATTGTTATTGTTATTGTTATTGTTATTGTTATTGTTATTGTTATTGTTATTGTTATTGTTATTGTTATTGTTATTGTTATTGTTATTGTTATTGTTATTGTTATTGTTATTGTTATTGTTATTGTTATTGTTATTGTTATTGTTATTGTTATTGTTATTGTTATTGTTATTGTTATTGTTATTGTTATTGTTATTGTTATTGTTATTGTTATTGTTATTGTTATTGTTATTGTTATTGTTATTGTTATTGTTATTGTTATTGTTATTGTTATTGTTATTGTTATTGTTATTGTTATTGTTATTGTTATTGTTATTGTTATTGTTATTGTTATTGTTATTGTTATTGTTATTGTTATTGTTATTGTTATTGTTATTGTTATTGTTATTGTTATTGTTATTGTTATTGTTATTGTTATTGTTATTGTTATTGTTATTGTTATTGTTATTGTTATTGTTATTGTTATTGTTATTGTTATTGTTATTGTTATTGTTATTGTTATTGTTATTGTTATTGTTATTGTTATTGTTATTGTTATTGTTATTGTTATTGTTATTGTTATTGTTATTGTTATTGTTATTGTTATTGTTATTGTTATTGTTATTGTTATTGTTATTGTTATTGTTATTGTTATTGTTATTGTTATTGTTATTGTTATTGTTATTGTTATTGTTATTGTTATTGTTATTGTTATTGTTATTGTTATTGTTATTGTTATTGTTATTGTTATTGTTATTGTTATTGTTATTGTTATTGTTATTGTTATTGTTATTGTTATTGTTATTGTTATTGTTATTGTTATTGTTATTGTTATTGTTATTGTTATTGTTATTGTTATTGTTATTGTTATTGTTATTGTTATTGTTATTGTTATTGTTATTGTTATTGTTATTGTTATTGTTATTGTTATTGTTATTGTTATTGTTATTGTTATTGTTATTGTTATTGTTATTGTTATTGTTATTGTTATTGTTATTGTTATTGTTATTGTTATTGTTATTGTTATTGTTATTGTTATTGTTATTGTTATTGTTATTGTTATTGTTATTGTTATTGTTATTGTTATTGTTATTGTTATTGTTATTGTTATTGTTATTGTTATTGTTATTGTTATTGTTATTGTTATTGTTATTGTTATTGTTATTGTTATTGTTATTGTTATTGTTATTGTTATTGTTATTGTTATTGTTATTGTTATTGTTATTGTTATTGTTATTGTTATTGTTATTGTTATTGTTATTGTTATTGTTATTGTTATTGTTATTGTTATTGTTATTGTTATTGTTATTGTTATTGTTATTGTTATTGTTATTGTTATTGTTATTGTTATTGTTATTGTTATTGTTATTGTTATTGTTATTGTTATTGTTATTGTTATTGTTATTGTTATTGTTATTGTTATTGTTATTGTTATTGTTATTGTTATTGTTATTGTTATTGTTATTGTTATTGTTATTGTTATTGTTATTGTTATTGTTATTGTTATTGTTATTGTTATTGTTATTGTTATTGTTATTGTTATTGTTATTGTTATTGTTATTGTTATTGTTATTGTTATTGTTATTGTTATTGTTATTGTTATTGTTATTGTTATTGTTATTGTTATTGTTATTGTTATTGTTATTGTTATTGTTATTGTTATTGTTATTGTTATTGTTATTGTTATTGTTATTGTTATTGTTATTGTTATTGTTATTGTTATTGTTATTGTTATTGTTATTGTTATTGTTATTGTTATTGTTATTGTTATTGTTATTGTTATTGTTATTGTTATTGTTATTGTTATTGTTATTGTTATTGTTATTGTTATTGTTATTGTTATTGTTATTGTTATTGTTATTGTTATTGTTATTGTTATTGTTATTGTTATTGTTATTGTTATTGTTATTGTTATTGTTATTGTTATTGTTATTGTTATTGTTATTGTTATTGTTATTGTTATTGTTATTGTTATTGTTATTGTTATTGTTATTGTTATTGTTATTGTTATTGTTATTGTTATTGTTATTGTTATTGTTATTGTTATTGTTATTGTTATTGTTATTGTTATTGTTATTGTTATTGTTATTGTTATTGTTATTGTTATTGTTATTGTTATTGTTATTGTTATTGTTATTGTTATTGTTATTGTTATTGTTATTGTTATTGTTATTGTTATTGTTATTGTTATTGTTATTGTTATTGTTATTGTTATTGTTATTGTTATTGTTATTGTTATTGTTATTGTTATTGTTATTGTTATTGTTATTGTTATTGTTATTGTTATTGTTATTGTTATTGTTATTGTTATTGTTATTGTTATTGTTATTGTTATTGTTATTGTTATTGTTATTGTTATTGTTATTGTTATTGTTATTGTTATTGTTATTGTTATTGTTATTGTTATTGTTATTGTTATTGTTATTGTTATTGTTATTGTTATTGTTATTGTTATTGTTATTGTTATTGTTATTGTTATTGTTATTGTTATTGTTATTGTTATTGTTATTGTTATTGTTATTGTTATTGTTATTGTTATTGTTATTGTTATTGTTATTGTTATTGTTATTGTTATTGTTATTGTTATTGTTATTGTTATTGTTATTGTTATTGTTATTGTTATTGTTATTGTTATTGTTATTGTTATTGTTATTGTTATTGTTATTGTTATTGTTATTGTTATTGTTATTGTTATTGTTATTGTTATTGTTATTGTTATTGTTATTGTTATTGTTATTGTTATTGTTATTGTTATTGTTATTGTTATTGTTATTGTTATTGTTATTGTTATTGTTATTGTTATTGTTATTGTTATTGTTATTGTTATTGTTATTGTTATTGTTATTGTTATTGTTATTGTTATTGTTATTGTTATTGTTATTGTTATTGTTATTGTTATTGTTATTGTTATTGTTATTGTTATTGTTATTGTTATTGTTATTGTTATTGTTATTGTTATTGTTATTGTTATTGTTATTGTTATTGTTATTGTTATTGTTATTGTTATTGTTATTGTTATTGTTATTGTTATTGTTATTGTTATTGTTATTGTTATTGTTATTGTTATTGTTATTGTTATTGTTATTGTTATTGTTATTGTTATTGTTATTGTTATTGTTATTGTTATTGTTATTGTTATTGTTATTGTTATTGTTATTGTTATTGTTATTGTTATTGTTATTGTTATTGTTATTGTTATTGTTATTGTTATTGTTATTGTTATTGTTATTGTTATTGTTATTGTTATTGTTATTGTTATTGTTATTGTTATTGTTATTGTTATTGTTATTGTTATTGTTATTGTTATTGTTATTGTTATTGTTATTGTTATTGTTATTGTTATTGTTATTGTTATTGTTATTGTTATTGTTATTGTTATTGTTATTGTTATTGTTATTGTTATTGTTATTGTTATTGTTATTGTTATTGTTATTGTTATTGTTATTGTTATTGTTATTGTTATTGTTATTGTTATTGTTATTGTTATTGTTATTGTTATTGTTATTGTTATTGTTATTGTTATTGTTATTGTTATTGTTATTGTTATTGTTATTGTTATTGTTATTGTTATTGTTATTGTTATTGTTATTGTTATTGTTATTGTTATTGTTATTGTTATTGTTATTGTTATTGTTATTGTTATTGTTATTGTTATTGTTATTGTTATTGTTATTGTTATTGTTATTGTTATTGTTATTGTTATTGTTATTGTTATTGTTATTGTTATTGTTATTGTTATTGTTATTGTTATTGTTATTGTTATTGTTATTGTTATTGTTATTGTTATTGTTATTGTTATTGTTATTGTTATTGTTATTGTTATTGTTATTGTTATTGTTATTGTTATTGTTATTGTTATTGTTATTGTTATTGTTATTGTTATTGTTATTGTTATTGTTATTGTTATTGTTATTGTTATTGTTATTGTTATTGTTATTGTTATTGTTATTGTTATTGTTATTGTTATTGTTATTGTTATTGTTATTGTTATTGTTATTGTTATTGTTATTGTTATTGTTATTGTTATTGTTATTGTTATTGTTATTGTTATTGTTATTGTTATTGTTATTGTTATTGTTATTGTTATTGTTATTGTTATTGTTATTGTTATTGTTATTGTTATTGTTATTGTTATTGTTATTGTTATTGTTATTGTTATTGTTATTGTTATTGTTATTGTTATTGTTATTGTTATTGTTATTGTTATTGTTATTGTTATTGTTATTGTTATTGTTATTGTTATTGTTATTGTTATTGTTATTGTTATTGTTATTGTTATTGTTATTGTTATTGTTATTGTTATTGTTATTGTTATTGTTATTGTTATTGTTATTGTTATTGTTATTGTTATTGTTATTGTTATTGTTATTGTTATTGTTATTGTTATTGTTATTGTTATTGTTATTGTTATTGTTATTGTTATTGTTATTGTTATTGTTATTGTTATTGTTATTGTTATTGTTATTGTTATTGTTATTGTTATTGTTATTGTTATTGTTATTGTTATTGTTATTGTTATTGTTATTGTTATTGTTATTGTTATTGTTATTGTTATTGTTATTGTTATTGTTATTGTTATTGTTATTGTTATTGTTATTGTTATTGTTATTGTTATTGTTATTGTTATTGTTATTGTTATTGTTATTGTTATTGTTATTGTTATTGTTATTGTTATTGTTATTGTTATTGTTATTGTTATTGTTATTGTTATTGTTATTGTTATTGTTATTGTTATTGTTATTGTTATTGTTATTGTTATTGTTATTGTTATTGTTATTGTTATTGTTATTGTTATTGTTATTGTTATTGTTATTGTTATTGTTATTGTTATTGTTATTGTTATTGTTATTGTTATTGTTATTGTTATTGTTATTGTTATTGTTATTGTTATTGTTATTGTTATTGTTATTGTTATTGTTATTGTTATTGTTATTGTTATTGTTATTGTTATTGTTATTGTTATTGTTATTGTTATTGTTATTGTTATTGTTATTGTTATTGTTATTGTTATTGTTATTGTTATTGTTATTGTTATTGTTATTGTTATTGTTATTGTTATTGTTATTGTTATTGTTATTGTTATTGTTATTGTTATTGTTATTGTTATTGTTATTGTTATTGTTATTGTTATTGTTATTGTTATTGTTATTGTTATTGTTATTGTTATTGTTATTGTTATTGTTATTGTTATTGTTATTGTTATTGTTATTGTTATTGTTATTGTTATTGTTATTGTTATTGTTATTGTTATTGTTATTGTTATTGTTATTGTTATTGTTATTGTTATTGTTATTGTTATTGTTATTGTTATTGTTATTGTTATTGTTATTGTTATTGTTATTGTTATTGTTATTGTTATTGTTATTGTTATTGTTATTGTTATTGTTATTGTTATTGTTATTGTTATTGTTATTGTTATTGTTATTGTTATTGTTATTGTTATTGTTATTGTTATTGTTATTGTTATTGTTATTGTTATTGTTATTGTTATTGTTATTGTTATTGTTATTGTTATTGTTATTGTTATTGTTATTGTTATTGTTATTGTTATTGTTATTGTTATTGTTATTGTTATTGTTATTGTTATTGTTATTGTTATTGTTATTGTTATTGTTATTGTTATTGTTATTGTTATTGTTATTGTTATTGTTATTGTTATTGTTATTGTTATTGTTATTGTTATTGTTATTGTTATTGTTATTGTTATTGTTATTGTTATTGTTATTGTTATTGTTATTGTTATTGTTATTGTTATTGTTATTGTTATTGTTATTGTTATTGTTATTGTTATTGTTATTGTTATTGTTATTGTTATTGTTATTGTTATTGTTATTGTTATTGTTATTGTTATTGTTATTGTTATTGTTATTGTTATTGTTATTGTTATTGTTATTGTTATTGTTATTGTTATTGTTATTGTTATTGTTATTGTTATTGTTATTGTTATTGTTATTGTTATTGTTATTGTTATTGTTATTGTTATTGTTATTGTTATTGTTATTGTTATTGTTATTGTTATTGTTATTGTTATTGTTATTGTTATTGTTATTGTTATTGTTATTGTTATTGTTATTGTTATTGTTATTGTTATTGTTATTGTTATTGTTATTGTTATTGTTATTGTTATTGTTATTGTTATTGTTATTGTTATTGTTATTGTTATTGTTATTGTTATTGTTATTGTTATTGTTATTGTTATTGTTATTGTTATTGTTATTGTTATTGTTATTGTTATTGTTATTGTTATTGTTATTGTTATTGTTATTGTTATTGTTATTGTTATTGTTATTGTTATTGTTATTGTTATTGTTATTGTTATTGTTATTGTTATTGTTATTGTTATTGTTATTGTTATTGTTATTGTTATTGTTATTGTTATTGTTATTGTTATTGTTATTGTTATTGTTATTGTTATTGTTATTGTTATTGTTATTGTTATTGTTATTGTTATTGTTATTGTTATTGTTATTGTTATTGTTATTGTTATTGTTATTGTTATTGTTATTGTTATTGTTATTGTTATTGTTATTGTTATTGTTATTGTTATTGTTATTGTTATTGTTATTGTTATTGTTATTGTTATTGTTATTGTTATTGTTATTGTTATTGTTATTGTTATTGTTATTGTTATTGTTATTGTTATTGTTATTGTTATTGTTATTGTTATTGTTATTGTTATTGTTATTGTTATTGTTATTGTTATTGTTATTGTTATTGTTATTGTTATTGTTATTGTTATTGTTATTGTTATTGTTATTGTTATTGTTATTGTTATTGTTATTGTTATTGTTATTGTTATTGTTATTGTTATTGTTATTGTTATTGTTATTGTTATTGTTATTGTTATTGTTATTGTTATTGTTATTGTTATTGTTATTGTTATTGTTATTGTTATTGTTATTGTTATTGTTATTGTTATTGTTATTGTTATTGTTATTGTTATTGTTATTGTTATTGTTATTGTTATTGTTATTGTTATTGTTATTGTTATTGTTATTGTTATTGTTATTGTTATTGTTATTGTTATTGTTATTGTTATTGTTATTGTTATTGTTATTGTTATTGTTATTGTTATTGTTATTGTTATTGTTATTGTTATTGTTATTGTTATTGTTATTGTTATTGTTATTGTTATTGTTATTGTTATTGTTATTGTTATTGTTATTGTTATTGTTATTGTTATTGTTATTGTTATTGTTATTGTTATTGTTATTGTTATTGTTATTGTTATTGTTATTGTTATTGTTATTGTTATTGTTATTGTTATTGTTATTGTTATTGTTATTGTTATTGTTATTGTTATTGTTATTGTTATTGTTATTGTTATTGTTATTGTTATTGTTATTGTTATTGTTATTGTTATTGTTATTGTTATTGTTATTGTTATTGTTATTGTTATTGTTATTGTTATTGTTATTGTTATTGTTATTGTTATTGTTATTGTTATTGTTATTGTTATTGTTATTGTTATTGTTATTGTTATTGTTATTGTTATTGTTATTGTTATTGTTATTGTTATTGTTATTGTTATTGTTATTGTTATTGTTATTGTTATTGTTATTGTTATTGTTATTGTTATTGTTATTGTTATTGTTATTGTTATTGTTATTGTTATTGTTATTGTTATTGTTATTGTTATTGTTATTGTTATTGTTATTGTTATTGTTATTGTTATTGTTATTGTTATTGTTATTGTTATTGTTTGTATTGTTATTGTTATTGTATTGTTATTGTTATTGTTATTGTTATTGTTATTGTTATTGTTATTGTTATTGTTATTGTTATTGTTTTGTTATTGTTATTGTTATTGTTATTGTTATTGTTATTGTTATTGTTATTGTTATTGTTATTGTTATGTTTGTTATTGTTATTGTTATTGTTATTGTTATTGTTATTGTTATTGTTATTGTTATTGTTTTGTATTGTTATTGTTATTGTTATTGTTATTGTTATTGTTATTGTTATTGTTATTGTTATTGTTATTGTTATTGTTATTGTTATTGTTTTTGTTATTGTTATTGTTATTGTTATGTTTGTTATTGTTATTGTTTGTTGTTATTGTTTGTTTTGTTATTGTTATTGTTATTGTTATTGTTATTGTTATTGTTATTGTTATTGTTATTGTTATTGTGTTATTGTTATTGTTATTGTTATTGTTATGTTATTGTTATTGTTATTGTTATTGTTATTGTTATTGTTATTGTTATTGTTATTGTTATTGTTATTGTTATTGTTATTGTTATTGTTATTGTTATTGTTATTGTTATTGTTATTGTTATTGTTATTGTTATTGTTATTGTTATTGTTATTGTTATTGTTATTGTTATTGTTATTGTTATTGTTATTGTTATTGTTATTGTTATTGTTATTGTTATTGTTTTGTTATTGTTATTGTTATTGTTATTGTTATTGTTATTGTTTTGTTATTGTTATTGTTATTGTTATTGTTATTGTTATTGTTATTGTTATTGTTATTGTTATTGTTATTGTTATTGTTATTGTTATTGTTATTGTTATTGTTATTGTTATTGTTATTGTTATTGTTATTGTTATTGTTATTGTTATTGTTATTGTTATTGTTATTGTTATTGTTATTGTTATTGTTATTGTTATTGTTATTGTTATTGTTATTGTTATTGTTATTGTTATTGTTATTGTTATTGTTATTGTTATTGTTATTGTTATTGTTATTGTTATTGTTATTGTTATTGTTATTGTTATTGTTATTGTTATTGTTATTGTTATTGTTATTGTTATTGTTATTGTTATTGTTATTGTTATTGTTATTGTTTTTGTGTATTGTTATTGTTATTGTTATTGTTATTGTTATTGTTATTGTTTTGTTGTTGTTTTGTGTTATTGTTATTGTTATTGTTATTGTTATTGTTTTTGTTATTGTTATTGTTATTGTTATTGTTATTGTTATTGTTATTGTTTTTGTTATTGTTATTGTTGTTATTGTTATTGTTATGTTATTGTTATTGTTATTGTTATTGTTATTGTTATTGTTATTGTTATTGTTATTGTTATTGTTATTGTTATTGTTATTGTTATTGTTATTGTTATTGTTATTGTTTTTTGTTATTGTGTATTGTTATTGTTATTGTTATTGTTATTGTTATTGTTATTGTTATTGTTATTGTTGTATTGTTATTGTTATTGTTATTGTTATTGTTATTGTTATTGTTATTGTTATTGTTATTGTTATTGTTATTGTTATTGTTATTGTTATTGTTATTGTTATTGTTATTGTTATTGTTATTGTTATTGTTATTGTTATTGTTATTGTTATTGTTATTGTTATTGTTATTGTTATTGTTATTGTTATTGTTATTGTTATTGTTATTGTTTTGTTATTGTTATTGTTATTGTTATTGTTATTGTTATTGTTATTGTTATTGTTTTGTTATTGTTATTGTTATTGTTATTGTTATTGTTATTGTTATTGTTATTGTTATTGTTATTGTTATTGTTATTGTTATTGTTATTGTTATTGTTATTGTTATTGTTATTGTTATTGTTATTGTTATTGTTTTGTTATTGTTATTGTTATTGTTATTGTTATTGTTATTGTTATTGTTTTGTTATTGTTATTGTTATTGTTATTGTTATTGTTATTGTTATTGTTATTGTTATTGTTATTGTTATTGTTATTGTTATTGTTATTGTTTATTGTTATTGTTATTGTTATTGTTATTGTTATTGTTATTGTTATTGTTATTGTTATTGTTATTGTTAT